>NC_091346.1:25275124-25300124 GCF_038502225.1 Cherax quadricarinatus | reverse complement strand
TGATTTTTTCCATTGGGGTCCTTGAAGTTCCATTGGCACCGCAATGATCTTAGATAGATATCCCCAAATAACACAACACCAGTCCCCCAGTAACACAACACCAGTCCCCACGGAACCTCAGAGTTCCGTGGAGAGAGGTATAAAATAATATCATGTCGCGGCTCTCACAGCAGCAGTAGGCAACATGAGCCCGCACTGTAAACATCCTCTCGTGGTCTGATTGATTTGTTGAATTTTAGTATTTTTATTATTTAAGTTTAGTCAGGTAAACCATGTTTTACAGATTTATTATTGCTCTCAAGTTATGAAATTATTATTACTCTTGCAGTTGCTATTTCAGACAGTAACCATGTCTGAGTCTTGTGTTGGTGGACACAAATTACACATTTATAAGACATATTGTCATGTACTTAACATAGATTGTTGGTTGCAAAGAAGTAAACTCACAGTGAGGAATGGTAGAATTGGAAAATATTAAAGGCAAAATAAATTCGAGTTTTGCTGCTGTTGCATCTATTTCTTCTTGGTGGTGAGTAAAGAGTTAAGTACCACTATTGCCACTGATACGCGTTGTAAGATGAGGTGTAACATGTAATGGTGTAATAATGAACCTAACAGACTGTTTTGATATGAACAACTGTTGAATAAGACACGAAGATTATAATCATAACCATAAGCTGTGGGTCATCATATGACTAAGACCCGCGTCAGGAAACACTTGTCCTATTTCCTGACAAAAGAAAAGAAAATCTGCCAAACTCCATGAGAAGAAGAGTGCATTTGTGTATTCGTGTGTTAGCAACAATGCTTCTGTGGCTCCATACTGCGTTAGTACAGGTATAGCAATATTGCTTGTGTTTACTCGCTATGTATATGAATCATCTATCGAAGAAGCTATGCTTATTTGCAAACCTCTTTCTGTAGATGAATGGTTCAAAGAACCGACAAGTTGATAAATTAGACACATGTGCAGCATTTGGGTATCTTTAATGAGGAAACGTTTCGCCACACAGTGGCTTCATCAGTCCATACAAAGGAGAATGGTGAAAAAATATTCAATTTGATCAGTTCGTTTACGAAGAAATATGGAATGTCTTGTTATTTATGTTCCAGTATATGCACTGATGGTAGGGAAAAACGTCAGGTGCTGCGGCATGAAGGACAAAAATAGCTCTACATTTTTAGCATAAATGTTGTTATCATCATTGTTATGTAGTTGTACAGTCATGCGCTGCATAACGACGTTTCGCTCAACGACGGACTGCATATACGACGGTAGTGTAAACAAACCTACTCTGCTGTCAATCACACAGTACATAATACTTGATAGTGATAATGATAATAAACAACTATGTTACTGGTTTATGTATTTACCATACTGTAGTTTGCATCGTTATTCTAGAGCGTACTCTTTCTACTTATTAAAAAAATTTACTGTAAAACAGTATGGGGTGTTACCCCGGCAGCAGCCTCATACATCTCGTATTTACATCATCTCTTGATAGCATCATTTTCCTTTGTACTTGATTTAATCTTGTGTTTTGGTCATGATGCCCCCCAATCGTACAAAATCTACTGCTAATGTTGCCATAGCTGAAGAAGAGGCAAGAGAACAGGAAACTACAGAAGAAAAAGAAAAGCCCCAAAGAAAATTCACAGTGAAGGATTTACCAGAAGATTCTGCAGACCTCAACAAGCTCCTTAAAAAGTTTGAAAACATGGACCCCAAAACCAAAAGATTTTCATTGACAGAGAGGAATGTTCATGGTTCATTATTTGCTTACAAGCAAATATATGATCGACAAAATAAAGCATATAGCCTAGGTGTGCAGTAGGCTATACCATCTGGGTTTGTAAAAGTACTCTGTGACGTTCGCACAACGATGAAATCACCAAACTATACATTTCTTAAAACCTTCCCCCCCCTCAAGGAAGGTTCCTTGATGTTGGTGAGGGGCTCTTGATTTAGAGAATTGGATCTGTGCTCCAGTTCCCCGAATTAAGCCTGAATGCCTTCCACATCCCCCCCCCAGGCGCTGTATAATCCTCCGGGTTTAGCGCTTCCCCCTTGATTATAATAATAATAATTAAAACCTTCCCGTTGTTAAGCGACGTTTGACTGTAATTAAAATAACTCCACGAAAACTAAACTATGCACTCAGTGAGGTAGTCAAAAATGTCAATTTTACCAAAATCCACTTAATTCCAGGATATTTATTGTACTGCATTGAAAAATTCGAATTTTTCACAAAGCTCTACAACTTCGTTGTCAAGTTCTATGACTATCTCGTAGAGACTTAAGTATCACTGCAATAATTATATACAATACCGACAGTTAATGAATAAGACATGTGCAACACCTGGTTATGTGCACATGTGTCACGGAAAGTCAATGTTGGATCAGTTTTACGAGTTGCAAGAAGACATATTTTTTAATAAGAGTTTTTTCTTAACTAGCCCACAATTTAAGTAAGAAATATTGGATACAGAAAGTTACATACTTTGTGGAAAATACTGTATATATTTTCCGGAAATACGGTAATTTATAGGTAAATAGATGCCCTATATTGTATTTTTAAAAGAAGTATGTTATCGAAAATGGGAAACCTGCGGCTGGGGGGCTCAGTCGCCATTTTGTTTTGAATGAGCCAAGTAAACGTTAGTGTAACGGGAAGAATTTTTCGTGCTCTAGAGGTTAAAATTGGGTTGACACCTCTCAAATAGGAGGCGAAATTGTTGGATGTGCAGTCCTGCATAACTTGAGATATCAGGCGACTGAATAAGACAGCTCCAGGAACCTCAGGTAAGTCTGTTATGTTATAACTCTGGCCAGTTGTTATTTTCATGTATAGACTGAGGTTTTCTGAGTATGATGCACATTAATCTCCAGTCAAATTGGTGAGTGTTATGATTAAGATATATTCTCCTTCTGTTATATAAATGTGTATATACTATAATCCTTTTTTAATTTTAATATACAGTCCACAAATTTATATATTTACCAGCATTCCTGGTGATGTATATTTCATTTAATTAATAGGTCCAGAGCAACTTGTGGATATGACAGTGGTAGGTATCGAAGGGGGACATTTGCGACCTAGGTGTCCCAAATTCCTACCTGTCTAACTGAAAAATAATAATTATCTATGTTCATTTACTGTTATGTATATAATGATACATTCAGATAAATGCAATTTTCCACATAATTGGTGGCTGATATGTTTACATATCTTCATGAACTTAATATTTCAGTGTAAGGTATTAATATAACTAGTTTCAAAATTTGGAATAAAACAGATACAACAGAAACTCAGATTTTGGCCCGAGTAAGATTCTATGAAAAATCTCCCCTCAAGGAAGGTTCCTTGATGTTGGTGAGGGGCTCTTGATTTAGGGAATTGGATCTGTGCTCCAGTTCCCCGAATTAAGCCTGAATGCCTTCCACATCCCCCCCCCAGGCGCTGTATAATCCTCCGGGTTTAGCGCTTCCCTCTTGATTATAATAATAATATGAAAAATCTCAAGTACTTTCCAAATCTCGGAGATTTTTCCTATTTGATAAAATTCCCTCTCAAGGAAAACATAAAAATTTTAGTGATACATATATCTAATTTTCGAAACAAAATTAGGGAACACATTCCTCCTCCAATCAAAACAGTAAACCAACCTCGTAATTCTTCCCCGCAGCTGTAACTGTCTAGAACCCAGACTACCAAGAGACGAAATAACTTGCAGATATTTTGACTAATGTCATTTTAAAAACAAAATTTCATCACGTTGAATTTATTTGTTTCTAGATTCAGATGAGAAAATAATATAGTAAAGTTGCCACACCAGTCTTGAAATATCTTGCTGGTTTTGTAACATATCTGCGAGACTTCCCATCTATACGAAGACAGAAAGCAAGTATAGAAGTAAGCTGAAAATATAAATTTATATAAATTAATGTCTTATTTTTCTTATAGGTGAGAAAATTGTTTACAAAAGTTCAGTAACATCTGGAGGTTTCAAACCAAACGGAAAATGCGTTCATAAGTTATCACAAGGAAACTGCTGCATTATTTTCATGTATAAAATTTTCCTGAACAGTCCAGTAGTAATCCGAACATTCCCCTTAATACTGAAATAGTATTGGAAGTTTGAAGCCCATCCCAACAAGCGTTCTCAAGTTATGGCAACGAAACCTTGGTGGAAGAGAACTCTCGCAAGCATTATAGGTTTGCCTTCTCAGGGAGGATATCTGGTAATATATACACAACCCGCAAATAGGAGAGAGAAGCTTACAACGACGTAGGCGAGGGGGACAGGGACGGGACCAAGAGAGGAAGAAAAAGAAGTATTAGTAGTGGTAAGGATGGTAGTGGAAGTAATAGTAATAGAAGTGGTAGTAGAAAGTAAGGAGAGTAATATTAGTGGCACCAGAGATAGAAAGGAAGTGAAGGGTGAAGGGAGGCAATAGTAATGGTAGTAGCAATAGTAGTAGTAGCTGTAGTAATGGAGTGGTAGTATATCATTGTTTTTATGTTAAAATCCTCAGAGGAACATCACAATAGTGAGAAAATGTCCCAGAGTGAATATACCAGATTTACTAGTACAGTAAATTCACATGTAGGAGTTTATTTGACGTGACTCAAGGTTAGTTAGGCAGAAAACAAACAAAATCGACGTTAAGCCTGCACGAAATGTTCTGTAGGACTATGGACTTTCAACAGACTCTCAAGTGTCATCCATTTCTGGATAAACGATATATTATGTTGAAATAAACTTGCATTGTACTTCATTGTATTGCATTGTACTGCATTAATACATATTGTACCGCATTATTGTGTATTGTACTGCAGTATATTGTACTGTAAAGATATACTACACACTGGTTTGAAGCTGAGTCTAGTATATCTGACAGTGTATTTGACAGGACTTTACTCTGGGACTCTACGTTCAGTGACGCAGCCTCAACTCATCATGAGAGATGTAACCATCTCTCAGCAACAGCTAACTCAGGTAATGAGTTTCAGAATATTGCAAAATTTGCAAAAAAAAAAATGGAATGAAGGGAAAACTTTAATACATTCATAGTTCAAAGTTAAATTAGTTTTTCGTCACACTGAACCTGCGTTACTTGTAATAATTGAGTTTTCAGGGGTCGAGCTTCAGCTCTTGAACCTGCCTCAACTTTTTTTTTCTATATTTTTTTATTACATCAATTAGAAAGCGTTAAACCCACAGGACAATATAGCGTCTGAGACATGGGAGGTAATAAGCTTTGATTCAAGGAAGAGAAGTGTAGCTCTAATTTCTTAGATCAAGAGCCTTTAGCACGGCATCAAGGTACCCTCTTCCTTGAAGGGTTATTTCTTTGAATAAGTTCCATAGTATTCACTCTGAACCCAAGACGTCAGGTAGATTCTATCGTCTCGTTTTAAACTCCATTAAAGAAATGCTTCTTCAAGTCTCTTATGATTTATATAGATATTCAACTGCCATTTGTATTCCCCAATTCTGATTCCTCTCTTAAAAGAATTTCTGTCCTTGGTATATTTTGCATGCCAGGGTCATGTTTCCTCTCTGAGTTCCTTTAGTGCCATGAGCACTGGCTTATACAATGTATCCTGGCAGCTCGTGTTCTAGTATGGAGGCTGGCCTCACGACTTTCTCGAGCATCACTGTCGGCCCGGTCCAAGACCAGGCCTCCCGATGGATCAGGGCCTGATCAACTAGGCTGTTACTGCTGGCCGCACGCAGTCCAACGTACGAGCCACAGCCCGGCTGATCCGGCAATGACTTCAGGTATCTGTCCAGCTCTCTCTTGAAGGCAGCCAGGGGCTTATTGGCAATTCCCCGAATGCTTGATGGGAGGCTGTTGAACAGTCTTGGGCCCCGGACACTTTTGGTGTTTTCTCTTAGTGTACCAATGGCGCCCTTACTTTTAATTGGGGGCATTTTGCATCGCCTGCCCAGTCTTTTACTTTCGTAGGGAGTGATTTCTGTGTGCAGATTTGGGACCATTCCTTCCAGGATTTTCTAAGTGTAGATTATGATATCTCTCTCCCTCCTGCGTTCCAACGAGTACAAGTCAAGTGCTTCCAAGCGTTCCCAGTAGTTAAGGTGCTTGACAGAACTTATACGTGCAGTAAAGGATCTCTGTACACTCTCTAGATCTGCAATTTCACCTGCTTTGAATGGAGATGTTAATGTATAGCAGTATTCCAGCCTAGAGAGAACAAGTGATTTGAAAAGGATCATCATTGGCTTGGCATCTCTCGTTTTGAACGTTCTCATTATCCATCCTATCATTTTCTTTGCACGTGCGATCGTGGCACTGTTGTGATCCTTGAAAGTGAGATCCTCAGACATTACTACTCCCAGGTCCCTTACATTATTTTTCCGCTCTATTGTATGGCCAGAGTTTGTAGTATACTCTGTTCTAGTTATTATCTCCTCTACTCTGGTGCTTTTTACTAGAATACAGGAGACACATTTCCCGGAGTGCCTCTCCCAGATTAGTAGGGCAAGAAATAGATGTACCATTATATCTAAAAGGCAGATTCAAATGTGCCTCTTTATAAGACGTAATTAACAATGCATCTCTTAACAATTTTACATGCAAAAAGTTGTGTTATGACTGAGGATATATAATCCTCATCGCAATAAAATCAGTCGCTGTCCGTAGCAGCTGCGAAAGTCAGACTACAACGGTGGCTAGCTGGGGGACAATAATAACATACAAAAGGTAATAAATATCCATTTCATAACTATTAGCCAGCTTGAAGGCTGGACAAATGAAGAGGTAACACAGCATCCCACACCCGACACGAATTACTTCGGGGAATGTAATAACGCAAGGCATTCAGCAGGAGAGTCACCCTGTTGCGGGATACGATCCTATAATTCACACGACATAATGAAGCTAAACCACTTTAATGAACCAGAGAAGCTGAGGATAGATATACAAGGAATGTGTCTAGACGTTAAACATTCCTACTTCCTCTTCCTACACTATGTAAACAAGTACCTCTAATGGGAGCTTTTACAGCCTTTATCCGTTATACTCTACTCTCAGATAATACACATACGAGACTCAATGGAACCTTGGGATGGACGAGTGCTCAGCTCAAGAGGCAGTAAACAAGCCCAGAGTTCTTCACACGTCGTCAGAAAAGTGATGTGTGAGGCGCTGCAAATTTTTTTATCCCCCCGGGCCACGGGTCTCACACAAAGTGCATCCTCAGTTCAACTTATCCCACCGTGTATCTGATACTTGCGTGGGGTTTAACAGAGACCAGTCACAGCACCCACGAGTCCTCCCCCTTTCCCCTTCTCCTTTAAACTTTGTCTCAGGACTCTACCAGGCAGTGAAGAAAATATTTATGTACAGTTGAGAATATTTATTGTAGGAAACGTTTCGCCACAAGTAAAGGTTCATTTAAGAAATGTCCTGAAGTGTACACGAGTGTTTATCCACAGTTGGTCGGTGTCACCATACCGCGGACAACTGCCAGATAGTGAACAATAGACAAGTTGCAGCACAGACTTTCATCAGTTAGTTTCGCTGTGTAGCTTCATAAAATAATGACTTGATAAAGCTCAGTAGAACGAAGCGTTGTCCAAATACACACGTATAAGTTTTTTTTTGTAAAGTAAAAGGACACAAGTGCAACTAATGTGACATTTATTGTGGCAACGTTTCGCTCTCCAGGAGCTTTATCAAGCCATTACAAACAATACATGGACACAGAGGGTATATAAAGGCTCAGAGTGAGGTGAATACTAGTGAGGTACCATTTCGATGTTCACTAGTGGTAGTAGTAGTAGTAGTAGTAGTAGTAGTAGTGGTAGTGACAAAAGTAATACAATATGGTAGAGCAATTAATTCGTACATGAGTAAAAGGATATAAAAGCTATTACTTGGGTAACATAAAAATAGGTTGGACAAATATATAAACTGGAATGAGGCAGCTTGTTTCAGTGTTCACTCTCTGTGCTTTGTGTAGTATAACAGGAGAGACTATGTGATGGCAGGGTTTACTGTTTTCAGGAGGATTCTTGCTAAGACTTCGGAGATGGTGAAGCTGCCGTTGTTTTGTTTAATTGTATTCGAAACAGCGATCAGTGCTGATTCAAGGCACTTGCGTGTGCGGAAATTATTTTCTTTTATCACTAATTGGGCGTCTCTGAATTTCATAAGATGATTGGTGGAATTTCGGTGTTGTACACAGGCGTTGTTTAAGTTGTCGTTCCTGCATGCGTATATGTGTTCATTGAGGCGGGTGTCGAGGTTTCTTGCTGTTTCACCTACGTAGATCTTGTCACAGCCTCCACAGGGTATAGTGTAAACTCCTGCATTGACTGGTTCGTGGTGCTTGGGTTTTGTCCTGGTTAGATCCTTTATTGAAGTGGTAGAAGCGATGGCGACTCTGGTGTTAGCTTGTGAAAGTACTTTTGAGACGTTTAGTGCAACCTGGCTGTTGGGAAGAATTATAACTTTGTTGGGAGCGGTGTTGATGCGTGGAGAATTGATGATCTGAAGAGCTCTTTTCTTGCAGTCTTTGATGAAAAAAGAAGGAAATTGTAACTCAGTGAATGTTTGGTGAATGTAAGTACATTCCTCGTCAAGAAACTCAGGACTACAAATTCGGTATGCTCTTAGGAAAAACCCGATGATGATGCCTCTTTTGGTCTTGGTATCTTGACTGGAATAGAAGTGTGTGAGATCATTTTTATTGGTGGGTTTCCGATAAACTTGAAATCTTAGGTTGTTGTCTACTTTGTGAATGAGGACGTCGAGGAAAGGTAGCTTGTCATTGGACTCTTCTTCTAGTGTAAACTGGATCGCTGGTTCAACTGCGTTGAGCCTTGCCTGAAGATCCCGTACATCAAAACGTTTTGGAGTTATTACGAGGACATCGTCCACGTAACGCAACCAAGTGACGCTTGAAGGGATGATGTTGGCGAAGTGTTCGGACTCTAGGTGTTCCATGTATAAGTTGGCTAGGACGGCACTTATTGGGGACCCCATTCCCATGCCGTAGGTTTGTTTGTAGAGCTTGTTATTGAAGGAAAAACAGTTGAAGTTAACACAGAGTTCAATCAAGTCAACAAAATCTCCGGGAGGTAAAGGAAGATTAAGGTCCTGGTTGACTTTACGTCGTAGAACCTCGATGGCTTTTTTGGTAGGTACTTTTGTGAAGAGGGAAGTCACATCCAAACTGCTTAGTTTCTTGTTACGGATGGAGAGGTTACGGATGCGGTTGAGAAGGTCGCCTGAGTGTTTAAGATGAGCGGGGCTGATGGTCCCCAGAAGGCAGGAAAGATGTTTGGCAAGAACTCCGGCTAGTTTGTGTGGAGCACTGCCTATTCCTGACGTGATTGGTCTGAGAGGAATATTGTGTTTATGGGTCTTGGGTAAACCATACATGTGTGCTGGTTTAGGGTTGCTTGGTAACAAGTACAGAAGTTTCTTCCCTTCTCTAGTGCGTTTGAGTATTTGTCTGGTTTTGTATAGAAAGTCTTTGGTGAGCGTCTCCCACTGTTGAGTGCTGATGGGTTCGTATGTAGATTGATCATTCAAAAGGTCCATCATTTTAGTGTTGTAGTCACTGGTGTTGAGTATGACGACTCCACCTCCTTTGTCGGCGGTGGTGACGATAATGTTGGGGTCGTTGGCGAGGTCCTTAAGGGCAGTGATGTATCTTCTAGGAAGATTAGAAGAAGAAGGTTCACATAAAGCTGCAGTGAGAAGGCCCTGTATATAACCTTTGAAACTGCAAGGAATATGAGGGCCAGTCTTCAGATTGACCAACACACTGCTGAGCATATTCTCAGCACAGTCACCACAGCTAACCTCCAACAAAAGTACCTACCAAAAAAGCCATCGAGGTTCTACGACGTAAAGTCAACCAGGACCTTAATCTTCCTTTACCTCCCGGAGATTTTGTTGACTTGATTGAACTCTGTGTTAACTTCAACTGTTTTTCCTTCAATAACAAGCTCTACAAACAAACCTACGGCATGGGAATGGGGTCCCCAATAAGTGCCGTCCTAGCCAACTTATACATGGAACACCTAGAGTCCGAACACTTCGCCAACATCATCCCTTCAAGCGTCACTTGGTTGCGTTACGTGGACGATGTCCTCGTAATAACTCCAAAACGTTTTGATGTACGGGATCTTCAGGCAAGGCTCAACGCAGTTGAACCAGCGATCCAGTTTACACTAGAAGAAGAGTCCAATGACAAGCTACCTTTCCTCGACGTCCTCATTCACAAAGTAGACAACAACCTAAGATTTCAAGTTTATCGGAAACCCACCAATAAAAATGATCTCACACACTTCTATTCCAGTCAAGATACCAAGACCAAAAGAGGCATCATCATCGGGTTTTTCCTAAGAGCATACCGAATTTGTAGTCCTGAGTTTCTTGACGAGGAATGTACTTACATTCACCAAACATTCACTGAGTTACAATTTCCTTCTTTTTTCATCAAAGACTGCAAGAAAAGAGCTCTTCAGATCATCAATTCTCCACGCATCAACACCGCTCCCAACAAAGTTATAATTCTTCCCAACAGCCAGGTTGCACTAAACGTCTCAAAAGTACTTTCACAAGCTAACACCAGAGTCGCCATCGCTTCTACCACTTCAATAAAGGATCTAACCAGGACAAAACCCAAGCACCACGAACCAGTCAATGCAGGAGTTTACACTATACCCTGTGGAGGCTGTGACAAGATCTACGTAGGTGAAACAGCAAGAAACCTCGACACCCGCCTCAATGAACACATATACGCATGCAGGAACGACAACTTAAACAACGCCTGTGTACAACACCGAAATTCCACCAATCATCTTATGAAATTCAGAGACGCCCAATTAGTGATAAAAGAAAATAATTTCCGCACACGCAAGTGCCTTGAATCAGCACTGATCGCTGTTTCGAATACAATTAAACAAAACAACGGCAGCTTCACCATCTCCGAAGTCTTAGCAAGAATCCTCCTGAAAACAGTAAACCCTGCCATCACATAGTCTCTCCTGTTATACTACACAAAGCACAGAGAGTGAACACTGAAACAAGCTGCCTCATTCCAGTTTATATATTTGTCCAACCTATTTTTATGTTACCCAAGTAATAGCTTTTATATCCTTTTACTCATGTACGAATTAATTGCTCTACCATATTGTATTACTTTTGTCACTACCACTACTACTACTACTACTACTACTACTACTACTACTACCACTAGTGAACATCGAAATGGTACCTCACTAGTATTCACCTCACTCTGAGCCTTTATATACCCTCTGTGTCCATGTATTGTTTGTAATGGCTTGATAAAGCTCCTGGAGAGCGAAACGTTGCCACAATAAATGTCACATTAGTTGCACTTGTGTCCTTTTACTTTACATATTGTCGGTAATTCTACCAACTTTATTACAAGTTTTTTTTTGCAACGCGTCTTTCTTCACTATTGTCGCCAGTACTCAAGTTGGATCCAACTACTAAGTAATGATCCTCTTTTTTGTATGGGGTGTTGATGTGGTAGGTCAGCGGATGCTTAAACCACTTCACGAGACCTGACAGTAACCATATTATACAGACACTTCGATGTGGTGGAATTTCGAACGAAGTACCAGGTTCAGGTAGGTTTGCCAGGACGGGTACTAGCCCGGGTCTTCTCCAACGAAGTGGCACCACCATCAGCAATGACCTGGACCAAGTCTACAACCAAGCCCAAGCTTGCCACCCAGGAAATAAGACGTGTGATATCATTAGCAAAGAAATGCAAGTGTGATCAACCTGGAGTGCTGAGACAGCCGAACTCGAGATAGAGGCGATGGTGGCGCCAGTTTTGCAGTGGGATGCACAGGAAACACTGAACCCGCCATACACATGCAATATCATGTAGACTCGGAGATAAGCATGGTTTGTTTAGAAAATATTGGTTCATAATTTGCTATGTTTGTCTATATCAGTAGACCAGTTATAACTGAACCATCATCCCAAATGAAGAATATATTAGCTTAAACCATACCACGGGCGGGATTAGAACCCGTGATGGTTTGGTTTATATGGTTTGTTTGCAATCGTGTCATTACGATTTCGTGAGTCATATTAGATTACACAAATAACCCGCACATAGGAGATTGAAACTTAAGACGACGTTTAGGTCCGACTTTGGCCATTAACTAGACACAGTTAATTTATTACATTCATTAGTTTACGCATTTTTTAAGAGCTATTTACCTCATTAATTAAATCAGAATTGCATACAGTGTTCATGACTATCACAGGATATGTACGACTCGAGATATATATCTCAGTACATGTATGCTAAGAGTTCACCTTGCTTCAGATGTTTTCTTCAGTTCTACTTGATGGACTTATAAAGGGTTGACACGCCTTTGAAATTATTGTTTTAGCGAGTCACTAGATAAGATTAAAAGATGGGGAAACAAGTTTGGGGGTTATGAGTATACCCAACCCCTCCAGTTTAGTAAATTAACATCAACATCATATAAGGTCCTGACCTGATCATCTTACTGGGGATGTAGTTGGCTGACACGTAGTTGTAGGTGACGACGTGGGTAGGTGGTAGATTGGCCTCACACCCACACGCCCTCATCCTGCCCAAGCGTCTCTACCACACACACACAAGTATCCACACGCCCATTGACTCTGAATCCACACTTCAACCTCCTTGCTGGGGGCACCTTGCTTGTTCATTTATTGGTTGTCTGGGACCTGGCTGGGTATTGATGATGGCTCGTAAGTGGGTGATGGTGTGGGCCCATCAGCAGGTCCGTGTGTAGGTAGTAATAGTGTGGAGTGGATGAGTGTTTGTCAGGGCTCGGTGCTAGATTTCGGTGCGGCACGTTTGTGTGTGCACTACTGATGTGACCAAGTATATGGTGCGGCCCTCCGTGTGCGTACACCACTGGCGTGGCCAATATATGAAGTTAATTACAGTAGTTTGTTAGATTTATAGCTTAGCGATGCACGTGAACTATGAGGGCTGCCTAAACTATAATCGCTGCATATTTTTATCCTCAGAATGGAATGAAGGTAAACTCTCAAGTGTATATACACTGGAAGACACATGCGCCTCGATGTGTGTGGGTACGTCAGTGCTGGTGCCCTTAGTCACCAGGGCACCATTACCTTCACCACTTCATCAACACATCACCACCTGACGCTCCGCCGTCACCTCACTGAATGTTCATTGTTCAGTCCGTCCAGAGGGAAAGAAATGTAAACAAATGTCTCCCTCCCC
Source organism: Cherax quadricarinatus (assembly GCF_038502225.1). Lineage (NCBI taxonomy): Eukaryota > Metazoa > Arthropoda > Malacostraca > Decapoda > Parastacidae > Cherax > Cherax quadricarinatus. The sequence goes on along the minus strand of NC_091346.1, from coordinate 25,286,853 downwards.
CCCATGTATCGCTGTCATTCGGGCCGTGTAGGCTGATAAATCATCGGGGGCGATGCCCCCCCCGGACTCAACAATACCAGGTCATCAGGTACACCCACTTGTTGACAAGTCACTCGTTAACGCTAGTGTTACTTACCTATATTCCTTTTTTTATCACTTAACACTGTTTATTCTCGCTTGCTAATGATTTATTTTACTATCATTCTATTTATCGTCCCTGAACACAAATATGCTACAGATAAATGTCTATAGAGCATCAGTGTCTCACTTGCTTTAAAGGTTTGAGCTTTTTCAATCACTTGGTATCCAGATGTGTATCTGCTTCCTCATGTTTTCCATAATGCTTACAAAATGAACTTAAGAGGTGTTAAACGTGTTTTTTTTTTCTCTCCCGCCACATATTCTTATCAGCATGTCAACATATTTTATCTGAAACGAGTTGTCAGTTATTTTTTCCCCTCAATAGGGCAGAAAACTGTGAGATATATTGTGTTTTTTCTTGGTAGGTGGTGAGTGAGGTACACAAGGTGTGGAGGTTGCTTGTGCGAGTAACACACTGAAGGTAGTGTATGGTGTGTGTATGTGTGTACCTCCCACCTGCTGCTGCTGCCTCACACACGGCCACACTGACCCATACACCGTCCTCACTGCTCTCACCCTGCCCCTCTACACCCCCTCACAGCTCTCACCCCGCCCCTCCACACCCATCACAGCTCTCACCCCACCCCTCACTCCTCTCACCCCGCCCCTACACACCCATCACAGCTCTCACCCCACCCCTCACTCCTCTCACCCCGCCCCTCACTCCTTTCACCCCCGCCCCTACACATCCCTCACTCCTCTCACTCCGCCCCTCTACACCCCCTCACAGCTCTCACCCTCCCCTCACTCCTCTCACTCCGCCCCTACACACCCCTTCACAGCTCTCACCCCGGTCTTACACACCCCCGTCACAGCTCTCACCCCACTCCTCTCACCCCGCCCCTCCACACCCCTCACAGCTCTCACCCCGCCCCTCCACACCCCCTCACAGCTCTCACCCCGCCCCTACACACCCCATCATAGCTCTCACCCCGCCCCTCCACACCTCTCACTCCACATCCCCTCACAGCTCTCACCCCGCCCCTCCACATCCCTTCACAGCTCTCATCCCACCCGTCCACACCTCCCACTCCTCTCACCCCGCCCCTCCACACCCCTCACTCCTCTCACCCCGCCCCTCCACACCCCTCTCTGCTCTCACCCCACCCCTCCACACCCCTCACTCCTCTCACCTCGCCCCTCCACACCCCTCACTCCTCTCACCCCGCCCCTCCACACCCCTCACTCCTCTCACCCCGCCCCTCCACACCCTTCACTCCTCTCACTCCGCCCCTCTACACCCCCTCACAGCTCTCACCCCCCCTCACTCCTCTCACCCCGCCCCTCCACACCCCTCTCTGCTCTCACCCCGCCCCTCCACACCCCTCACTCCTCTCACTCCGCCCCTCTACACCCCCTCACAGCTCTCACCCCCTCACTCCTCTCACCCCGCCCCTCCACACCCCTCTCTGCTCTCACCCCGCCCCTCCACACCCCTCACTCCTCTCACTCCGCCCCTCTACAGCTCTCTCCCCCCTCACAGCTCTCTCCCCCCTCACTCCTCTCACCCCGCCCCTCCACACCCCTCACTCCTCTCACCCCGCCCCTCCACACCCCTCACTCCTCTCACCCCGCCCCTCCACACCCCTCACTCCTCTCACCCCACCCTTCCACATCCCATACCCTTAATTGGTAACAATCAAAAGTATAATAATTAATTCAAGAACACAAACACGGAGTCTTGAGTGACTACGCTACAACGATCTTTCCATTTGGTATACAAACCTTAGTCACAAACTTGGGTGTTTCAACGCTAAGAAAAACTGACAGAAATGACACAGATAACTGATAAATTAAGGAAGTACTGTTGAAATGAGTATACTGAATATAATATAACAAATATTTATTTTATAAAGCAAACATTAAAAATTCGAATAGCACATTCAATATTATACTCATCTTCCCAGTCAGTATTATTTCCCTATATAAAGAATTGATTGTGTATTTAATTTAGATAAAATTATTAATTTCATACAGTACTGTGAAAAAAAAAAATACATTTTAATTTGGTCACGTACATTAGCCATTATACCACCATTGTGCCTCCAATATTATCACTACTCAATCTTCCAGGACATCCATTTATCTTAACACTTACTGCCACATTCCACTGTTATATTTATTACTCCATATTCATTTCATCTTCGCTAAATTCACTCCACTACACTCAACAACATTCCATCATCATTACACTTAGAAGTATTATTATATTCTCCGTCACCACACTCAGTCCACAGGAGGCTACAGGAGTGGATGGACGAGGTAGACAGAGAAGGAGGGAGAAAGCAGATGGAGGAATGGATAGAGGGAAGGTAGAGATGGAGGTAAAGGAAGGAATGAGAGATTCAAAACAGAGGCAGTTATAAAAGCCTAGATTCAAATATTTTAAGGAAGGAAGTCAGTCGTTAATAAAGGTCTTGAGATACCGTGTTATATATATCATTTTGTACTGATGATGAGATACCTCCACTATCTACTTCTGGACCTTGATGAAAGCGACAGGTACCCCTATCACCAACGGTTGCAATACAACGAATAACGACAGATACCTTCACCATCTACTTCTCAAACTTGATGAAAATGAGAGGCATCCTTACTATCTACGTTTGAAATATACTACGAAAGTGACAGACACCTCAACTATGTATTTCTAGAACTTGAGGAAAGTGACAAACACGACAGATATCTACTTCTTGAGCTGGTTGTTGAGGAACGTGATAGTAATGTCAGTCAGAGATATGTTGCCCAGGCTAGCGTAATCAGCAACGGAGGTAACCATTTCATTATTGAGGATGGGAGGTGGGCGACGGTCGAAGGGGAAGCCCATGGGTCTCTTGTCAGGGTACTTAGCGTCCAGGATCCCACAGAAGGACACGGCATTGGCACATTTCCTGGGTCCTTTCGGCTCCTCCACCTGTCAAGAAGAGCAGGTCACCATTTGCAAGAAATAAGAGGATTAAGAGCATCTCAGTTGAAGATATGCTCCTGCCTTTCTCTTGTAAAATATGCTGGATATTGGGCAGGAGTTATTGAGGCTTAAGGAAGCCTTGCATGGTTGTTTTAGTAAATAAATATTTAGCTTTAAGAAGAGGCTTAGGTCTTATTGTTGATGTGTCTTCCACAAGAGACCTTTATGTCATCTACATGTTAAAATGTGTGACGATATAAAAATACCACAGTGAAAATAGAAAAAAAATCTGAGCGCTTTCATGTGCTTACACACGTCTTCAGAGGGAATATGTGCGTAAGCAAAGCGCTCTGATGTTTTTCCTATTTTCACTGTGGTATTTGTATATATTGACAATCACGCGATTATTGTGATCTCTTCCATGTGTGACGATAAAATGAAAGATAAGAAGGACCAACAGGAATTTTAAGATTATCTCCTAACTGAATACTGCACAAACTGAAACATGTGGAACTGTTTGTAGATACCGAAAAGTTGAGGGGAAAAAATGAGGCACTTTAATATTGTGTGAAAACTTTATGCATGACGACGATTAATTTACGAGCTTTTTTTAAGAAAAAAAATTATTGTATATAAAGAACTTTTGCTGTATATAAGTAACCTATTTTGCATTAAAGTGTTGCGTTTGAACCAACACAGTGAACGTATCAGTAGTCAACCACATGTGTACCAGTGATGGGTATCAGTAGTCAACCACTGGGACAATGACCCTGGTTTCCCACCCTCTTTAAATGAACAAACCCTCGTATTTTTCCTGCAGTAGAATTACCTTGTCCTTCTCATAGTCTGTGAGCATGACGAAGAGCTGGTAGGTCATGCCCTCTGGCTTGCCCCTGGGCAGCAACAGGTGCTCTGGCCACCCGCAGCCACAGAAGTTAAATTCGTTGTTCGCCGGTGGCGGCGCTGGCAGGAAAGAAGAGGAGATTGTGGATTAATATGGAGAGTTTGGCTGAGCGGTCAGCTGCTGCACCAAACGACCTATTGCAGGAGGTGTGTATTCATGCTGGCCAAGGGCTCATGATCCAAAGAAATGGAGCAACCCTGCCCTTTCTAGAACGACGCCTGATTAAATAAATGTTATTGAAAACAGTTTTTTTGCAGTGCAATACCTGTGCTTGTTGAATAAATTAAAATAATACCAAGATCTTCGATTTCGATTTCTAAGAATGTCTCAAGGATCAGTTTACTAGGCAGGAGCGCACACCTTGTGCATGGTTTCCTTTACTAAACTTAAACCTATCGACTACACGAGCACCATTAAAGTTGCGTGTCACCTCTTCACCACCTGTCGAGACCCCCTTAAACAGGGATTAAACTGAACTTTCAGTGTATATACACTTCCCGGTGTATACATCCTGATCATTCTGCGTATCAATATAAAGCTTTACAAACAAAACATTTGATGACATATCACATGTGTTAACTACATCACTGGCTGTTGTAATATACTGGTATCACTACCTTTACAGTTAAAGTATCCTTATGTACATGTATCATTATTTCTACAAATTATCATTATCAAGTTACAGGAAATCCTGCGTATCTTTGGAAGTTGTTACCAACTTTGGTTACAACGTGCTAAACCATACTAATATGTCTGTTGTATTAATTCTGCTGTCTTGTAATATGATTTACTCTTAAGTTACAGTGTGTTTATCTTCTTTTCCACACACTTTACATTGTCTTTCCCCACTTGGAATTGCCACTTCAACCTGCCACATATATACAGGTAATCTAAACGAATTCTGGCCACCTGTCTCCACGCTTCTATTTCCACCTTTCCTACCATAAACATGCGTTTATTTATTATTCCTTATTGCAGTGCTCTGTACTCACTGTTTACTAACGTACCTCTCTTAATGAACTCATCTTCTACTCTTTTGACTTGTGTTTTCCTTGTAATCTGCTGCATTGTTTCTTCAAACCTGAAGTCTGTGTGTTCTTGCTGTGCTTCTACCTGTGTCAGTTCATCAGCTCTCTCACTGCCTGCGATGTTAACATTAGATGGTAGCCACACAAACTTTACTGAAATTTTGTAATTTTCTAACATGTTTCACTTGTCTTCTACGCTACTGCTAATCATACTGCTGAAGGTTTGACTAAAAAAAAAGGTTGACCCCTAAAATACAACTGAGTCGATCTTTTTCTAAACAACCTCTACGATTAATTGAAATGCAATTAATTCAGTCTGGGTTGAATATACCCAGCCGAGAACACTTACGCTTTTTTTAAGAACATAAGAATAAAGAATGAGCACTGCAACTGGCCTACTGACTGAAGCTAGGCAAGTCCAAGATGCATGACAATCTTCTGGTTTAAATCTAGAGTTAGCACTGATCCAGCAACACCACTCATAGGATCTAGCGAGCCATCGTTTAACCTCTTGTGGAGATCCTCCTCGCATTCAGTGTGTCGGTGACTGCATTCGACAACGTGTCTGTCTCATAATGAGCTTAATCAGCTTTACCTGTATCTCTCCTATTTTTTTTCATGCGATAGAGTTCATTACACAGGTCATAATAATTGAAGACTTAGACAGTTATAGTGTAAATAGTTTAGAAGACCGACAAGTTGAAGAATTAGACACTTTTGTAACATTTAGGAATCTTTTTTGTGGAAACGTTTCGCCAACAAGTGACTTCTTCAGTCCGGTACAGAGACGAATGACGAAATGTTTCCATAAAGAGCTTCAAATGTTGTAAAAGTGTCTAATTCTTAAAATTATCCAACCTTTCCTCTGATCTTTAGAAATAGGTGTAAGTGTAATCGGCCTATCAGTAATACTGCTAAAAGAGCAAAAGGGCACAATATTGTGACTGGAACAATACAAAATTAACCCGCACATAGGAGAGAGAGAAGCTGATAACGACGTTACGCTACGACTTGGACCATTTACAAGTCACAGTGACTTGTACATCAAAGTCGGACCGAAACGTCGTCATAAGCTTCTCTTTCCTAACACTTTACTTTGTCCCTTACCAGTTTGGCGCCAAAACCGGTATTTACCTGTCTTATTCTGTCATAAATGAACAATAGGTTAAGATTTAATCTTATGATACAAATTTCGGCAGTTCTAGGGCAGTTGAGAATTTTTTCTCATAATCTGACTGAACCTACTCAAGTTTGTCTCGTCAAGAATCATCAAAGACAACAATAGCCTTTAGAGTGTGTATTTACCTGAACCATCTGCAGCAGGTGGTGGACGAGGCCCCAGGTCCCTGAAGGTGAACTCATTGGGGTTGGTGATGGAGGAGTCCTTAGAGGCGCGCACAATCTGGTTCTTACCAGGCTTCACTGTTGATATGTCAGTGTATCAGGAATGGTAGTGCAGACAATATGTGGATAATGACACTTATGCACAGTTGAAGACGCTCCTCGGGGCGAAACGTTTCCTCAATGCCTTGAAACGTGCATTAGTGTCTTTATCTACAGCATTATAACAATTTACATTAAATTATGACATTATTTTAGCTAAGTAGTTTTGCTAAGAATTAAAGTGTGATTATTATTACGTTAAAAAACAACATTTTATTAAATAATTCTAGCATCAATAAAAACGTAACAGTGGATTACTGGAATAGGCCTACTACTCCATGTTAGGCAGGTCCAACTCGCATCCATCCACTCCCTTTCATGTACTATACATGTCCAGCCTATATATAAAGCTACTCAATGTTCTCACTTCAATGACATTACTTGGCAAATAAACCATTAATGACGAAGTCATTCAGAAGAAGCATACTCCAGATGTTTAATGGAAAATATTGTTGTATCATTTAGAAATTTAAACTGGTAAAATAGTGCTGACACACTCCACTAACAATGTCAATATTCTTTCAAGTATACAACATGAGTGTTTAAAATTTTGAAACCTACCAGACGAGGCATTCTGAGGAAATCTCGTGGAAACCGAAATAGGGAATAGGCCTTGTAAAACTGAATAAAGGCGCCTGTACATATCAGATGTTCCGTGGACTTTGTTTCCCGTGGTTATAGTTCACTATGGATAAAATGTTGAAGCCAATCCAATAAGGTGTTCAGTTGTGAAGAACGAAAACCTTTGGAGAAAGTTAGCGGAAGACAAGATAACTGTTCTTACTGGCAATAACTGGTGCCTACAACAACTGGATATCTTTAACATGACAAGATGGAAATTTGTCAGTTGTAACGTTAATTCTTTATCAGAGTCAAGGTCAAAAAACTAAAACCTTTTTTTTTTTTTTTTTCAAAATAGTCTCGCTGAAGCTGAATCTACATAAGCCAGTACAAACAAAATCATCAAGTTATTATAACTGTTAAAATCACTGTATTTCTTGTTAATAGTACTTTTTACAGGCAGGCCTGCAGTAGTCCAGTCGAAAATCCACTCCAGTCCTGGCCTATTTTTATATAATATTTTCGATTTTAATTAGTAACATATTTTACTTTAAGATTAAATATGGTGTCATGAATAGCAGAAGAACGAACTAGTTCGTGCGTCTCCTCCTGCTGTCCTCTCTAAATGTGGCTGATATGTTGAGGATAACTTTTCCTTTTGTCCAAATGACAACATTTTCAGACTTTTTTAGGCAAATTAAATCATTTTTAATCTTCTAACCAATTCGAATTCAATGGGAAATAGAAGGTGATTGTCCTTAACTTCATGTTCTGCTGACCAGTTCTTATGTCATGTTAAGACCAACAAGTGAAAATATCTGTAGTATAGTTTATATTTCTCCTGAGCTTCCTGTGTGTGTGTGTGTGTGTGTGTGTGTGTGTGTGTATGTGTGTGTGTGTGTGTGTGTGTATGTGTGTGTGTGTGTGTGTGTGTGTGTGTGTGTGCTTGGATATGTGTGTGTGTGTGTGTGTGTGTGTGTGTGTGTGTGTGTGTGTGTGTGTATGTGTGTGTGTGTGTGTGTGTGTACTCACCTAATTGTGGTTGCAGGGGTCGAGACTCAGCTCCTGGCCCCGCCTCTTCACTGATCGCTACTGTGTGTGTGTGTGTGTGTGTACTCACCTATTTGTACTCACCTATTTGTGGTTGCAGGGGTCGAGTCCTAGCTCCTGGCCCCGCCTCTTCACCGGTTGCTACTAGACCCTCTCTCTCCCCGCTCCATGAGCTTTATCAAACCTCGTCTTAAAACTGTGTATGGTTCCTGCCTCCACTACGTCATTTTCTAGGCTATTCCACTGCCTTACAACTCTATGACTGAAGAAATACTTCCTACTATCTCTCTGACTCATTTGTGTCTTCAACTTCCAATTGTGGCCTCTTGTTTCTGTGTCCCCTCCCTGGAACATCCTGTCCTTGTCCACCTTGTCTATTCCACGCAGTATTTTATATGTCGTTATCATGTCTCCCCTGACCCTCCTGTCCTCCAGTGTCGTCAGGCCGATTTCCCTTAATCTTTCTTCATAGGACATTCCCCTTAGCTCTGGAACTAACCTTGTTGCAAACCTTTGTACTTTCTCTAGTTTCTTGACGTGCTTTATCAAGTGCGGGTGGGTTCCAAACAGGTGCATACTCCAGTATGGGCCTGACATACACGGTGTACAGTGTCTTGAATGATTCCTTACTAAGGTGTCGGAATGCTTGTTCTCAGGTTTGCCAGGCGCCCATATGCTGCAGCAGTTATCTGATTGATGTGTGCTTCCGGAGACATGCTCGGTGTTATACTCACCCCAAGATCTTTCTCCTTGAGTGAGGTTTGCAGTCTTTGGCCACCTAGCCTATACTCTGTCTGTGGTCTTCTGTGTCCTTCCCCTATCTTCATGACTTTGCATTTGGCAGGATTAAATTCGAGAAGCCATTTGCTGGACCAGGTGTCCAGTCTGTCCAGGTCTCTTTGAAGTCCTGCCTGGTCCTCATCAGATTTAATTCTCCTCATTAACTTCACATCATCTGCAAACAGGGACACTTCTGAGTCTAACCCTTCCGTCATGTCGTTCACATATACCTAAAAATAGCACTGGTCCTAGGACCGACCCTCCCTGTGGGACCCCTGCTCTGTCACAGGTGCCCACTGTGATACATCATTACGTACCATGACTCGTTGTTGCCTCCCTGTCAGGTATTCTCTGATCCATTGCAGTGCCCTTCCTGTTATATGCGCCTGATGCTCTAGCTTCTGCACTCTCTTGTGAGGAACTGTGTCAAAGGCCTTCTTGCAGTCCAAGAAGATGCAATCAACCCACCCCTCTCTCTCTTGTCTTACTTCTGTTATTTTATCATAAAACTCCAGAAGGTTTGTGACACAGGATTTGCCTTCCGTGAATCCGTGCTGGTTGGCATTTATACTCCTGTTCCGTTCCAGGTGCTCCACCACTCTCCTCCTGATAATCTTCTCCATAATTTTGCATACTATACACGTCAATGACACAGGTCTATAGTTTAGTGCCTCTTTTCTGTCTCCTTTTTTTAAAAGAAAATGGGAACTACATTTGCTGTCTTCCATACCTCAGGTAGTTGCCCAGTTTCCAGGGATGTGTTGAAGATTGTGGTAAGTGGTACACACAACATATCTGCTCCCTCTCTAAGGACCCATGGAGAGATGTTGTCCGGTCCCATTGCCTTTGAGGTATCGATGTCCCTTAGCAGTTTCTTCACCTCCTCCTCATCTGTATGTATGTCGTCCAACACTTGTTGGTGTATTCCTTGTTGGTGTCCCCATCTGGTCTGTCCCCCCAGAGTCCTTCCTGTCTCTACTGTAAATACTTCCTTAAATCTCGTGTTGAGCTCCTCACATACCTCTTGATCGTTTCTTGTGAGTTCCCCACCTTCTTTCCTCAGCCTTATCACCTGGTCCTGACTGTTGTCTTCTTCCCAATGTGGCTATACAGCAGTTTCGGGTCAGATTTGACTTTCTTTGATGCTATGTCGTTTTCATACTGTCTCTGGGCCTCCCTCCTTATCTGCGCATACTCGTTTCTGGCTCTTCTACTAATCTCCTTGTTTTCCTGGGTCCTATGCCTCCTGTACCTTTTTCCATTCTCTTGTTGCACTTAGCTTTTGCCTCCCTACACCTTCGGTGCAAACCAAGGACCTGTCTTGGTCTTCCTATTATTTCTGTTTCCCTTGGGAACAAAACTTTCCTCTGCCTCCTTGCACTTTGTTGCCACATATTCCATCATCTCGTTTACTGATTTTCCTACCATTTCTCTGTCCCACTGAACCTCCTGCAGGAAGTTTCTCATACCTGTGTAGTCCCCCTTTTATAGTTTGGCCTGTCCCCTTCAGTTCCTGTTACCTTCTCCACTTGTAACTCTACTATATAGTCAAAACTCAGAACCACATGATCGCTAGCTCCAAGGGGCCTCTCGTAAGTGATGTCCTCGATGTCTGAACTGCTCAGGGTGAACACAAGATCCAGTCTTGCTGGCTCATCCTCCCTCCCCTCTCTCTGGTTGTGTCCCTGACATGTTGATGCATGAGGTTTTCAAGTACCACATCCATCATCTTTGCTCTCCATGTTTCGGGACCCCAATGTGGCTCCAGGTTTTCCCAGTCGATCTCCCTGTGGTTGAAATCGCCCATTACCAGTAACTTTGCTCTGCTCGAGTGAGCTCTTCTTGCCACCTCAGCCAGTGTGTCCACCATCACCCTGTTGTTTTCTTCTTCGTACTCTCTCTTGGCCTCCTGCAGTTCTGTGGTGGGTTATACATCACTCCAATGACTACTTTATGTTCTCCAGACTGAATTGTACCTACAATGTAGTCTCTTTCTCCAATCATGTCCATGCCTTCCATTTCCTCAAATCCCCATTGGTGTTTTATGAGCAGTGCAACCCCCTCCTCCCCCTCTACTCCTTCTATCTTTCCTCAGGATCTGATATCCTGTTGGGAAGATTGTGTCTGTTATTATCTCAGCGAGTTTTGTTTCTGTGACTGCTATGATGTCTGGGGATTTTTCACTGATTCTTTCACTCCACTCCTCATGTTTATTCATTATTCCATCCGCATTTGTGTACCAAACCTTTAGTTTCTTTTCTATCATTGTGGTCATGCAAGTATATTGGGGTTGGGGGAGGGAGAGCCTTCCTGTGGGGGCCTATATGGGGCTGTGGTGTAGGTGGGGTATGTGTTGATGGGGGGTGGGGTCAGAATGCCCATAAGGGACAGCTGTTGGGGTGAGGTTTGTGATATGGGGGTTGGTGGCAGAGGAACAGTGAGTGGGTTGGAGTATAGGTTGCTCAGTTGCGTTGGGAATGTCGCGGGTGGGAGGGGTCTTTTGGTGGGAGATTCTGTGGGGTGTGTTTGCCCTTCCTCCTGTGTCTGGGTCCTGCTCATTTTCATTGCTTCTCGTTCCTCCTTGCGTCTCTGTACCCTCTCTTTCAGTGTAGTCCTTTCTTCTTGTGTTCTGTCGCTGGTCGAGGTATACTCTCTGGTACCCCTCTTTGTCTCTCAGTCTTGCTTTCTCTTGCAGAATCCTGATTCGAACTGATTCTTCCTTGAAAGTTACTCTGACAGGCCGTATCCTTCCACTCGCAAACCACCCAATTCTCTGAAAATTTGTCACCTGGGTCATATTGCCCTCCCCTATTGTTTTCATGATGCCTTCAATCATTTTTTTCTCCTCCTGTTTTATTTCTTCAAAGTTGGCCCCCTTGGCTTCTTGGAGCCCGTGATACAAAAACTGACTGCT